>NW_026932413.1:0-5142 GCF_032062105.1 Saccostrea cuccullata | reverse complement strand
TTGGCTTTTACCTCGTCAAGTTGACCACATCACATAATTCCGGTCAAATAATACACACATGATGCTCGACAAGTGCTACAACACTGCTTGAACATATTGACTGATTTTCATATCATGTAAAATTAAGTAACATTTTTTTTAACAAAAGAGAGGGATAAGTAAATAGATATGTACATGTAATGTATGAAAGTTCCTAACACCAAAGCTGCTTGGGAGAAGAGATTCAAATACACGTAGGGTTAACGTAACTAATTTTTTAGGTTAATCCCTTCCCATATCGCAGCTGGCCAATCATATAACTTAAAACAAAGCAATTCTACTTTTCTTCTTTGTTGTGTTATTTTTTAAGTAAATTCACGAAAAAATCACACTGCAGGAAATAATAATTACAATTAAAATTTGATGTATAATTATACCTTGAGAATATCATAAGAAATACAAACACTTGACAAACGTCATTAATATACTTTCTCTGATAAAATACAGGAGCGGATTCAGATGTTTCTGAACAGGAAAGGGGGTATATATAGTTCGAAAAAATTTCATTCCTTCATTTAAGAAATAAGGTATCATTTTTTGAGTTTTATTGGGATATAAAACGGGTTGGTCACGTGATCAAATCTCATAAAAGCCCGAAGGGCTTTATGGAAGATCTGATCATGTGCCAACCCGTTTTAAATCCCAATAAAACTCAAAAAATGATACCTTATTATTTATATTTACATTTGTGACTTATTTATACTTTGTATTTGCCTGATTGTTACTTTTAACGTGTGAAATGCGTTAATTTTTCAAACCCAACGGCATGTATGTAATCCACTAAACGCGCGTCGACCCTTTATGACGTCACAGAGAAATTACGTGGAACGTTTATCCAAACGCACATCTATGACCTCTTGACCCCAAACCTGTATTTACATAGTTATAAAAACGCTTGCCTTCAGTAGTGTTATGTAAAGGAAAACATTTGCAAATGTAAATATAGGTAGATATGACGTTTAATTTGGTTTAAATGAGTGGGTTGCACTATGAAAAAAATTCGTAAGTTATACATTTCAGTAGTGCAAATTTCTTATTTTATTTAAATAACTGATACTTTAAAACAATTATACACTAGTATGGGATCTTTTTCTTTTTTTTTTCTTCTAATTTGGTCCAACAACATCGCTTCATTTGTTCACGGTGTCCAGAAAAAAGGGGGGGGGGGCTGTATATAGGGTATACCAACATAAATGTACATGTATGCGTTATATAATCCGTGTATCAGATTCAGAGTTAATTGTATGTTATCTTTTTAAACCACTTTTTTATACCACATTTCCAGCATTTTCGGCCGTATGTTTTTCAGTCCACTTTTTTCGGCATTCATTCTAGATATTTCCGTCAAATTCTTATAACAAATTCTTATAACCCTTGCATGAAATAAACCAATTTGCCTCAAATTGGCATTAATAAATCTGATCATAACATGATAGATAATCTAACTGTTAGGTCATATGTGCGTGAAGGTGCATTACTTTACGTGTAAAGCGAATGGTACCCCGTTAATTAATGTGTGTTGCTACCTCTGGATTAAACCGAAAGTATATACAAAATTTACAATTAAAAAAAAGCTCGGGAGAGTGGTTGCCCAATCCAGTCTTTGAAATGGTCAATTTAAAATATATTTCACCTGTTATGCGCCTTTCTACGGGTACATTTTATTTTGTATTGTGGTATTAACAGACCGATTCCGTACAGCAGTATCAAATCTTAAGAAATGCCGGAGAGAGAAGAACAGAGAAACAGGTAATATTGAATCCCCCTTCCTGTTTGAACAATCCTCCAGCTTAGTTTTCTCTTTCTCTGAACCCCGAGAGCTCTATGACGTAACAGTAAGGTTTACGTCATTTTTTGCTGTATCTGAAAGATTTGCACACTAAAAATGCGTCTTTAAACGGCGACGAAGCATATGGGTGGATCCAAAATCTTCAGAAATTTAAGATTGATTTATTGTTTTACCTTTTAGAAGTTCTTGGAAATCTTGTAATCTCAGTTACATAACTATATATCATTTATGAAGAATATGTTATTTTATTACATTACGTTACTAAAGAAGCCAAATTCGAACCAAATATTTAAAAAAAAATCCATGCATTTATATACCAACAATCTACCACCAGGAAAAAGTTTAAAAATTCAACAACAACAAAAACTGTAAAATTGTGAACAAATTAATCAAATTTTAACAAATACAACTTATTCCACTTCATGTACACCTCATTACCTCTTAGATCTACATCACTTTGCGGTACCTGCAATTATTTTTTGCTTATTTTAACAAGGGTATTTTAATTTGAACAGTTTAATTATAAAGATAAGCATGCTGATATTTATTCTCAGCAAAACAGTTTTTCATATCTTATAAACAATGATTCCGATCAATCGTGTTTTTCCGAGCTCGCCGGAAAGACCCGAGACACTGCGAACATGACGTCATATAATAAGGAAGTGACGCAGAGACGCCACCTTCAGCAGTAATGGATATCGTTTGTTGGAACTTGTCATGTAAATAACGCTTCACAATACGGACTTATGGCTTATTGTAACTTGCTTATCAGGGAATTTACGAACTTTCGCGACAATAGTCAGGATTCTGTACGCCTCGATCGTAATCACTGTGTATTTCCGCGAAGAGAAATCGGTAACTCGCAATGGCCTACCTTGGGCCAGTCGTTTTATTTTTAAGCTTACATTTGATAAATAATCGCTTCTACGATGATTCTAACGATTTATTATACAGTTAGCGGTGAGGAATTACGAATTTCAGTGTCCTTTTCTGCCAGCAATGGAACAAAACTTGGATTTACATTGAGGGTTAGCTTTTCAGTGAAAAGCTAAGGGGGGTTAGCTTTTCAGTGAAAAGCTAAGGTGGGTTAGCTTTTCACTGAAAAGCTAACCCCACCCCCTTCTACCGGAAGTAAATCTTAGACTTATATTATGAGATTGAATAACAATAATAAATTTATACACACAGCCCAAAAAAAGAAAGAAAGAAAAAAAGATATATAGATAGAAACATTGATAGAAAGATAGAAAATACAAAACATAATGAAAGTCATGTGATATAAACATTTTTTTTATCTAAGTAATATCACTTACATTTAGGCATAAATGTCACTACCATTTTTATTTTTTAAGTAACTAAGGGGTAATAGGGCACCTTATAATTTATTCACAGGAAAAGGGTGAATTCCCAGAAAAATAATTATTCCCAGATAAAAGAATTCCTTATTTCAAGTAATTAACTTGCAAAAGTGAATTTATAAAAATCAAAACTCGACTTTCAGTATTCATGCATTTTTATAAGAATTTTTTTTTTGTATTTTCATTACATATAATACCTTGATCAAGGTATTTGTAATACCTTGATCAAGGTATATAGCTTTGTCAAGCTATATACCTTTATCAGGGTATTGTGCTGGACCTGTTTATGTATCCATTCATTTTACCAGTTTTTACCTGTTTACTGCAAGATGGTGTCAGCCTCCAGTTTGCAAGTGAACAATGTACAAATATGCATTTCACTGTTTTACTCAGTCATAACATGCAATAAAAACTTTCAAACAACAATTCATAAACATACCCGACCATTTTTTGCCAGTGCATTTATATGTACTGCCATCCTTAATTCTGTAAATATTTATACTTGATGTAGTAAGTAGGTCAACGACATGTGCACTGTATCGGAGCTCCAAGGTTCATCCTATTTTGCTGGTAAACATCCGAAATTTTCCGATCTGCGCTTGCCAACTACCAAACGGATTTCTGTATTGTGAGTTTTCATTGGTCTTTAAATGAAGATTTGTCCAATTGAATCATTCGGAAGAATGTGCAGCTTGTTAAAGGAATAAACATGGCGGCGAGATGTAAACATTCCAAGAGTCTGAAAGAAAGCATATGATATCAGTTTGTTTTTCAAATGAATCTGAATTTATCCGACTCATTTGCTATGGAACTGATAAGTGAAGTTTAATATACAATGCATATCCGTCCATTTTCATCTTAAAGGTTGACTTTACGGGTAGGTTCGCACAGGCGAGCATGTTCTATGATACAATCATACAATACACACAGACACATGTACTTCAAATATTTAGAAAAATAGTACAGTATTTCGACTATTTAATTTTGTACCCATTATCTGGGACCTGTTTACAGAATACTTAATATATTTAGCACTAGAGTGTATATCTATACATGCCAGTCAATGGACCATTTAATTTTCATAGCAAACACTAAACTAGCTGCAGAACTGTAACTCTCAGAAAAAAGTGCTACCCATTTAAAAAACTGTATATTTATTGCGCACCAAAAAAATGTGCCGTTTCTTGGTTAATTTACGCTGTTTTTAAACTGTCATCTCAAAATATTACTAACCATGTGTTCCTAACATATTCTTTCACTGTTTCCACAATAAGACATTCCTTATAATTGTTGTTAATAGCCTTCCTGACCCTAAAAGTGAGATCATCGAAAATTTCGCCTATTTATACTGGCATTTTGGTTTTGCAAGATAATTCGGTCCAACGCACTTCGCAGATGTCAATTATTAGAGTTCTTCATATAGGAGTGAGGATTTTCTTTAAATCTCTCTTTCTTGTGATTGATGTAAGAATTTAGAAGAATTAATCCAGAACTAAGCGCAATTTTTTGTGTGCAGTAAATATACAATTTTTACAATGAGTGGCACTGTAGCTCTGCGGTCTGTCAATATATTTTGTCGGAGAGCTACAGATCTGCAGCTTACAGTTAACATATGGGGGGATTCTATATTCTAACCTTTACATATAACATTTAAAATTGTGAAAAATGAAAGTAATGATTTAGATAAATTACTTGAAAAGGATTATTGGGTCTAATAATAATGTCTTGCTTAGCTGGTAGGCATGGGCAACATAACCTATATTTCTTGTAGTAAATGGGGGTTATTTTATGGTTTACAGTTATGTTCTTTAGCATTCTCCACAAAGGGAAGGAATTTAAGATATTCATTTTTATTCCAAATATAAATATATAAAGTTAAAAACTAATACACCTGTGAAAAATTTCAATATTATTCCATTGAGAAATTTTAGTCTTTCATTGTTAAAAGTTTCAGTT
>NW_026932412.1:0-5134 GCF_032062105.1 Saccostrea cuccullata | reverse complement strand
CCCAATTATCTACCCTTGAATGAGGGCGTGTACCTTCATTTGAACAAACTTGAATCCTCTTCACCCAAGGATACTTTGTGGCAAGTTTGGTTGAAATTGGCTTAGCGGTTCTTGAGAAGAGGTCGAAAATGAGAAAAGTTTACAGACAGACGGACGCCGGACAAAATGTGATCAGAAAAGCTCACTTGAGCTAAAAATTCAAATACATATTTTCAAAGTTAAGTGTATCATCCTTGGGATATACAATTATTTACGGCTCAGATATTGATTCCTTGAAAAATTATTACTGTGGAAAGATATTACAGGGTACTGATAAACACCATAAAGATTTTAATATTTATTTTACAATGTCAAAAGTTTAAAAAAGTGACTAACCCCCTAGGAGAGTTTTTATTTCCCTCCAAAAAAAAGTTTGCTTCATCTTTTGTCAGGGTTTTTCCAAAGCTTCTATTATTTGTTTTATTTTCCTCCTTTGGAACTCTTTTCTCTGCAGGTTTTGCCTCCTACAAAAATAAAATGGTAATTGGGATGTCAGAGTTGCCATATCAAATATATGAAAATAATCCCAAATGCATGTCAGAGTGGTATTATAATTTGAAAATTGATTCGTTTAGCAGAAATGTTACCTGAATTGCTGCTTTTTCTTCTTTTTCAACCTGATCTGCCCAACTATAACTAAACTTGAGTATCTGGAGCTTTGTTTCCTATATATAGAACAACCAAGTTAGAAAACATATCAAACATATACAGTGGACATGTATATTTTATTTATTCTTTAAATGCATGAAAACATGCAATATATAAAGTTGGACTAAAATGTTTTGATGTACCTGTACATAACATTGATTATCAAAAATGAATTCCTGTCTGATGGATATTATTCAGCAAATCAATCGCAAGTTCTATGTTTGATACAATGACCTTGTCAGCAAATACAATTTAAATACAATTTATCACTGAGTCAAATGCTAACTGACGTTTTTCATACCAATTGTTAGTCCAGTATTTATACACTGAATTGACGACGGATTTTTCCGTTATTTCACGATCATGAAAATGAGCACACGGTGGGTGTGACCGGTCAGCAGGGGATGCTCACTTTTCCGTGGCACCTGATCCCACCTCTGATGTTTCGGAGATCCGTGTTTGATCAGCAAGTTTAAATGTTTGATGGAATGCATGAAAATGATTTAAGGGAAGAATGAATGTACCCCTCAATAGTTAGTTTTGATGACCTTCTAAATATACCAATATTTATATGGCATGTCAAGGAACTTTTACTTTGTAATGTCCATCCAAACAAGAGGCCCATGGGCCACATCGCTCGCTCACCTGAGCACTGTGGCGAGGAAAAAGTAGAAATTGGTTCGATCATTATTGAAAAGTTAAAATCCAAATGTAGTCCCATGACCAATCATGACTTTGCTATTCTTGAGAAAAAGAATTTTCCTATATATTTCTATGTAAAACTTTGGTCGTCCATTTTGGCCTGCCCTACCCCCGGGGGTCATGATTTGAACAAACTTGAATTTACACTACCTCAGGATACTTCCAAATAAGTTTCATCTTTCCTGGCACAGTGGTTTTTGAGAAGAAAATTTTTAAAGAATATTCCTATATGTTTCCATGTCAAACTTTGGTCGGCGATTGTGACCCCGCCCTACCCCCGGGGGTCATGATTTGAACAAACTTGAATCTACACTACCCGAGGATGCTTCCTTATAAGTTTCATCTTTCCTGGCACAGTGGTTCTTGAGAAGAAGATTTTTAAAGAATTTTCCTATCTATTTCTATGTAAAACTTTGGTCGGCCATTGTGGTCCCGCCCTACCCCCCAGGGGTCATGATTTGAACAAACTTGAATCTACAGTACACTATCCGAGGATGCTCCCATGTAAGTTTCATCTTTCCTGGCACAGTGGTTCTCTGAGAAGAAGATTTTTAAAGAATTTTCCTATATATTTCTATGTAAAACTTTGGTCGACGATTGTGGCCCCGCCCTACCCCCAGGGGAGAGGATTTGAACAAACTTGAATCTACACTACCTGAAGATGCTTGCATATAAGTTTCATCTTTCCTGGCACAGTGGTTCTTGAGGGGAAGACTTTTAAAACATGCCACCAAATTTTTATTAATTCCCAATTATCTCCCCTTGAATGAGGCCCTTCATTTGTACAAACTTGAATTCCCTTTACCTAAGGATGCTTTGTGGCAAGTTTGGTTGAAATCGGCCCAACGGTTCTTGAGGAAAAGTCGAAAATGTGAAAAGTTACTGACAGACAGACGGACTACAGACAAAATGTGATCAGAAAAGCTCACTTGAGCCTTCGGTTCAGATGCTAAAAATGTCAAGTTGTGCATACCCCCCCCCCTCCCCACTGTGATTACTTGCTTTATGCCTTGAAGGTCTTTAAAAAGCTAAATCTAACAGGAGTGCATTTTTGACCACCTAAAGTAAAATAAAACTAGAGGTACTGTGAGCAATGAGCTCACTAAATGATACCCCCCGCCTCCCATATGAATATAACGGCAGTGTACATGTTTTGCTCTGGAAAATCAAAAATATATGTCACATCAAAAAGTAAAATAGGAGATCACAATGGCAATATGTAATTAAGAATCTGTGAAGGTTTCATTAAATTTCCTTAAATGGTATGATAGGAGCTGCGGATAAGAGATGGGTACCCCAAAGCGTAACAGACGGACGGACGGAACAGAAATACCGATTACGATATACCCTCCCACTTTTCAAGCGGGGGGTATAATAAAACACAAAAACAACCTCCATAAAAAAATTCATACCCCCTCCCAAGAGGCAGCCTCTCAAAGACAAATGTACACGGACAGGAATAAATGCAAAATTAAAAATCCCATCTCGGGGGGGGGGGGTTCTTTCATTGAACCAGTTTTCTTCAGATACCGGGTAGATGATTCTGATTACAATTTTAAACGGAATCTGTATTTCCAGGAGGAAGGGGGTGTTGGTGAGAGAAATTCAAGATCTTTTTTGTTACTTTTACATAGAAATATTTTTTTTTATAACCTAGAAAACAGCAGGGGTGTCTCTCTAAATAACACCTGACTATGGAGAGATTTGGGAACCATATGACAATATAAAAACAAAAGGGTATTGGCCAGATCTCTGGATCTTAATTAATTATTTCATATGCTAGTAAAATAAAGTAATTAATTTACCACAGAAATACCTAAAATACTTGGTATTGGATATACTTTTTTAAAATATCAAATTAAGGTTTGTGCTCCAATAGTTAAGTATGTTAACATTACAAAGGAGAGAGTTTGAGTGAACTTACTACATCTGTGACAGGGTTATCTCCAAAATCCAGAATTTCGCTGTAGTCCATGATTTTTGCACTTCTACTAAAAGAAAAAAAAACAGATTATCATGTTATAAGTACCTAATTTTTTACGCGCATTTGAAACAGGATATCCTAATATGTATGACCCTGTATTGATCTAGAAAGACAAATATCTGGGTGACACTTACCTCCGTGTTTTGCCTCTCGACTTTGCTTTTTGTTGTAGTGATGATTGTTACGTCACACTGATTGTTACGTTTAAGTGACGTCATAGATACAGTCGGATCACATCATACTTTTTCCTCGAATATTTGCGTGCGACGCAAAAAAGGCAAGGTAATCCGATTGATTACGTTCCTAACGCAAAAAAGAGCCATGTATTCTAACTTTGTATATATAATGTAGCTCATAAAGATCACAGAAAAAAATGATAGCTGTGTACAGCTCAACAAACTTTTTAAGCTCACATGGTTTTTCGCACAAATTAAGGTCACATTGTTGTGATAAACATTACTATTTTCGAACTACAGTATAATGGCATAACCCTTCGTTATATTACATATATAATTTCAAGCATAAATGTCTTTGAAAATTATAATCTTAAGTTTCCAAAGTGGATGATTTAAAGGAAAATTTATAAATAAATTATAGCATGTTTCGACTTTACGATTCTACAATGGGTTTTTACAAATTGTATAAACAAACTTTTCTTGATCCCAAGTCGTTGAAATTTTCAAAATTTTCTTCTTAAAGGTGAGTATTTTTTAAAAAGTTTTGCTCATTTACCATACTCCTCTTGGTTTCGTCGAAATACAGCGCCGAAAAGGAATAATATTGCAAAAGGAAACCACACTAAAGGGTAGGATAATGAAGTATTGTTTAATTTTTTAAATAGTAAATTCCTTCCATGAAAAGGAAAATTTTTCTGCATTTAGGGTTTGAAATTTAAAATTTTGCAGTGGGATTAATCTTTCATGATTCTAGATTTTAGAAGTTGGCGTTTAAAAACCCCACCTTATTAACATAGAAAGCACTCAAACAGATGAAAAATACTACCGTATAAGTAGAATTTTTAGCGAGGATTTAATTTTGGCATTATTAGCGAAGGTGCTGACATCGCTAAAATTGAATATCGCTAAAAATTAGTTGCGTATTATATGTAATAGCTTCTTTAGTTAGCATTTTAAAATCGCTAACATTACTTCTAGCTAAAAATAAAACACCAGATTTTATGTAGAAGTCGCTAAATTTTCGTCTCGCTAAAATTTCCACTTATACTGGGGGGGGGGGGTATTACCACCCCGAGTTAAAGAGTCAAAATGTACAGAAAATACAAGTTACAGTAGTGCACTGTACCCATGTCTACGTTTCTGCGAAGAGCTATTGCTTTCAAAAGAACGGATAAAAGACAGTTCCAATTGGCAAGAAGATACAAAACTTCAAATGAACATATTTGTTTTTTCTTCAGCCATGAATATATCAAAGTTCTACCAAGTGATTTGTGTGAAATATGTTTCAGTAAATGAAATAAAACTCAAATCATGTAAACACTACTTTTAAAATGTATTTTGTTGTCTCGATACACAATATTATATTATGATAATGTGACCTTAATTTGTGCGAAAAACCATGTGAGCTTAAAAATTTTGTTGAGCTGTACATGCATTTCTTGTCGTCATTTGTTAATGAAAAAAAGCATCTGCGAACAATTCAAAATAAACCTTTTTTTGGTGCTAGATATTTTTAGGCTACTGTGTTCCTCTTTTTCATAATAATAATTCATGCTCTCTTTAATTATTAGCTCACCTCAACGAA